>NC_139347.1:85097573-85142573 GCF_055883805.1 Amblyomma maculatum
TGCTGCTGCACGTTGATGTTTGCTAATGATAATGCAGATCGTATCGGCTACCTGCGAGCTACTTTTTGAAACCGCCATTTTCGCAGAGTTTAGCTTGCAAGAGTAACACAAAACACCTTTAAATTTAAAGCACCTCATGGTAGGCCTACCTGCAGTGAAATAAGCTGAACATTTTAATTTATAGATCAAGAATATATCCCATGATCGCTCATGAGCCCCTTCTGCATTATATTGTGATTTTTTTTAACCTGATTGTTTTCTATTTTTTGAAAGCACACTCTAGAAGAGATTTCTTCTTTTTTTTCTCCAGGGTTTAATCCAGATCACCGAAAGCACGGCCCTGGATTGCAGTTTTATAAATAAAAATTATGATTGGAAAGGATTTTGAAGACAGTCCTGCGGCAGTGTATCGTTAACGTCAACATGGACCTAATTATAAGCGAAATAAAATACACTGAATGTAGATAAGCTGCTTTAATTCTTCCGTTATATTTCAAAACAAATTGAAGGAAGTCTGCTTGCGTCACTTTTTATAGTATGCTCGGACTAGGTCTATTAACATTTTATGTCTTGGCGGCCCCTCAAACAGGCTGCTATAGGTAAGATGAATCAATAGATCATCCAGAGGCAGCGCTTCGGCTGATTGCAGTTATGAATTCTAGAAACCCATAATTCAACAAGTGATTAAAACGACGTAGAGTAATTTGTTTCTACTTTAGCAATTTTTGTAATGCAAGGTGTCTCTAACCATCTTCCCGTCTTTGTCTGTCTCCTGCTCCACAGCGTACTCACTAATGTTCATACTAATCAGAGTTCTTTAACAAAAGGGAAGAAGAATAGTAAAAAAATCAGTTTTGCTACGGTTGCTGATTCTTTGTTGGAACCAGTGTAAATGATGTGTTGGAGTGTGCGCTTCAAGGCACTATATTTCGGAACTTTAAATTCATGCACACATCGAGAGACAGGAATAACCGAGGTTTCGTTGAAACGTAATGAAGCTTGAACAAGCTGCAACTCTGAATAAAAGTGGCCTAGAAAGGGCCTGCCAGAATAGACCCATACCCACTTCACAAAAGCTTCCTGTTATGCAATGTAATGGTTTCTCTGTAAAAGGTTAACAAACCATGAGACAGAAAAATAACGCAGTTAAATGGCACCTTTTGCTGATAAATTGACAGAAGCTATGTGGCACTTGTAGCAGGTGAAATCAAAATCTTCTTTTATTTACTGCACGAATTGACGCGAGCGCTACGATTTCTCTTTTGTTGCAGATACAGAAACCTTTACAGCAGATTTTTTCATTTTTGCCTATAGACTTACGAACGCCAAAATGCTGTTACAGAAGTATGAACCCCTGCTTGTGCGGAGAAAGTTGGAAATAAAATGATATATTGAATAAGCCAAGGTTATTACAAGCTCACATGAAACAATTATACGCCGGCGGGAAATGGAAGCTCTGCCGCGACTGAAGAATAGCTCGCACTTCGCACTGAGATGTTCGGTTCTCTCTTTCGTCGTCTTGCAATGGTACCAATTCAGCGTCGGGTTTACGCGACTTCACTGGAAGTTTACCTATTGGACAGTACTTTTTATTTCACTGCTTGCATGAGCATGAAAGCATAGCTTGTGTTCTATATGTACAATAGATAAACGGCTATTCAGCGCAAGCGGTCTTTTTCTTCAGTTTTCAGTGTTTCAAAACGTCCTTGCGCTGCTGACTTACCACCTGAATGGGCTTTCGCTGCGCGACTAGCTTCGGGGTTTCAAGGCGTAGCTTGGCGTTGTAGGGTTGTAGCTGGAAGCATTCTTTAAGCGTTAAAGACATTACGCTACACGATACGTACGTTATTAAGGTTGCGTATATCGTGAGGCTTGGAGTGGGGGCCATATGTGCGTAATGATTCTCCTAACTGTGCAGCGACATTGGTAGGTGCGCATCACGTACGCACACACACACACACACACACACACACACACACACACACACACACACACACACACACACACACACACACACACACACACACACACACACACACACACACACACACACACACACACACACACACACACACACACACACACACACACACACACACACACACACACACACACACACACACACACACACACACACACGCACGCACACGCACACGCACACGCACACGCACACACACACACACACACACACACACACACGGACGTACACGCGCACATGGACGTACATACACACATGCGCTAACAAGAACAAATGGGCACACAGCACTCGTGCTTAAAGCATACACGGCTCACGCGCCCACGTAAGCGCATGAAGGCAGTTACGTACACGCACGAAGAAGCGCCCGAGCACACACACGCACTAAGGAGCTGCCTTTTTTCCAGATACTTGGGGGTATCTTGTTGTACGCTCTCCTTGAGTGTTACTAAGGGCTGGGCAAGATACTTCAAAGAAATATCTTAGATACCAATACTCGATACCTTGAAAAATTGTATTTTGGACACCGATCTACAAGATACGGAACCAAAATCAATTTTAGTTACAAATACTCGATACTGTTTTGTTGATACTCCGATGCACCACTGAGATACCGAATATACCAGAAGTATTAATATGATCAGCGATGTTTACATAACTGCAATATCACTATGAAATTGGTAACACGATTTGCGAACTTAGGAAATTTTACTTTGCTTTATCAAATATTTGCTGCATTTCTTTAAAGCAGTTTTTCTGATACGGCCAAAATGAATCCCACTGCACAGATTTAGTAAAGCTCCGCTGTCTGGCCAGTTGGACGTTTCAGAACTTCACAATGGATTCAAGCCATGGTCACAGTGAAGCGATCGCTTCGACAAGCATCTTCATATGAACCGATCTCGAACCGATCTGTGAGGAAATGGCTACAAACACACACATCTGAAACTTTTTCTGTTCCTTTTCATTTCGTGCTTTACGTTACTTACACAGTGGCCCGTGAATTTTCTCTATACTAAAGATGCAACGTCAGTGCGCTTGGGGAATTGAGCAGTTATTTTGCCAAAAGTGAGCTAGCGTACTTTTGAAGCTCTGCATTCTTTCTTAAAAGTTAGAAGGAAAACAACAAAAATAAAATGGCCGAACGTTTTTATTAGTTCTAAAAGAGTCCCGCGATCTGGACATACTGTAAGGGAGGGAAGTGAGAAATGCCCCTCTATATAAGCAACGAGCCCTCCGCAGCATCATATGCGTGATGATGCTTTTTATCAGCGGATAAGAGGGAACCATAACCGCATCGATTTGTGGACCTTGAAGGTAGCTAAGAAACTAAAGTTTCAATAGTGTCTCTTGAGAACTACAGATGGCCGCAGAACTGTTCTGTATTTTTTTTTAATGGAGTATGGCTAATACGGATGCCAATCCGCATATTTCAAAATAAGAGTTTAGCATTTTTGTAACAAACTATTTAAAAAGTTTTTGGCATGAAAATATGTTTGACAACGCATAATTTGTTAAACAAACTTTGCATTTACATAGCTTTCATGCTGTGAATTTCATAAAAAATATAGTGAACGCCCCTTCCCGGCGCGGTTACAAAAATTTGATTCCAATCAAATACCTGAAACTATAAGAACGGCGGTTAGCCGACCGCATCATGGCCGACTGAAGAAGCTCATGTACTTGCCACCAAGCAGAGCCGATACGCGGAGTCCAGGGGTTTGAGAAGGGCCGAGTGTAAGGTACTGGATACGCTGCATGACGAAAACATACATGGCAAGATTACTTTGAAAAAAATAATAAATTACATTCCTAATTCTTTTGCTGAAAATCGCAGAAAAGTAATTAAGTTACATCACTCATTACTGCTACGAAGAGTAACGAAATTATATTACAATTACTTCTACTGGGAATGCAATTACTTTTAAATTACTTTCTAGTTTTCATCCATGCAAAAATTAAGTAAAACTAGCAAACTAAACAACTTGTTCTCCGGACGCGACGCACAGACATTGTTTCGTCTTGCCGACACATTCCGTCCAGAAAGCTATTCCTTCCCTCTTTATTATCTTTATTACAGCACTTGCCATTACAAAAACAAGACAACTACAAAAAAAAAAAAAACAGCGACAAAAGCAGAAGCATGGCCGAACGATTGTGAAATGAGCGGTGAACCCAGCGTCTTGCTGGTCCGGAGCTGTCTCCGCCATTTCAAGGGCCCGAAGAAGCTAGGGTATTTACTGCTTCCGCAGTCCCGAGAATCGACGTCGGCACCCTGTGCTCATGCAAAGGTGCCCCACGCCATAGAGCCTTCCGCCTGTCTCTTCTGCCTGTCTTCCCCGACCCAAAGCCTCTCTGGCCCTGTGGTGACGAGTGTAACTAGGCACCACTGTGCGCTAGCCGACGCAGCAAAGAGTGCCACTGCGCCGCGCGTGCCGTGTGGCGCTCCCGAGTTCCAAATAGTTTTAAACTCCGGCCACATTTCTCCTTTCAGCATTTCCTCACCCGTTGTGTCCTGCTGCTTTGCGAATGGTTTCCATGGGATAGCCGCAGTAAATGACCCGGCTACACAGGAGGTCTCAGAGGCAATGTTCTGCTTAATCCCGTCTTCTTTTGCCCATCCGTTACGGTGGCCTCAGCTTCCTGCACGCCGTTCCTGCTTTCGCGCCACTCTATTTTGTTTTATATTGAAGGAATAGTGGTGCACTTTAGTAAAGTAATTGTTTAAGGAATTAATTCTTTTGTTGCGAAATTACTACTAAAACCTGTTCATTACATTCCCAAATTACCAAAACGAGAAAGTTATTCATTATACAGTACAAATTACCGAAGAAATTAATTAAACTATAGTAATTTTATTACTGTAATTCAATTACTGCCATGTCTGGATGAGAATTAGGTGCCTCGGAGACGGCCAAGGGGCAGAAGGAAAAGGGTGTGAGAGTGGCTAGGGCTACAGCAGTGCGTGTGGACCCTAGCTTGTTATATAACAAGATGCCAGGAACAGAAGATATCTAGCAAAATTACAGAGAAATTGAAAACAAAAAACAAATGAGAAAATAATAGTTATGTCACTGAAGTTGTCATAGAATTTCTGTATTTTTTCACAAACCTTTTTTTTACAGTGATGCTACGAACTTTGCAGGCCCGCTGTCATTCGCCTTTCATCGCGCAGTCTCTTTTCTGTGCAAACTATTTTCCCGTGCTCGAATCGCGCAGTCGTTTTTTATGCGCAAAGCATTTTCACGAGCTCGACTTGGTAAAGCTATTGCTCCTCGTCGGCACTTTGGTCACATCGGGCGCACGGGAGAGTGCAGGTGTCGCAAGCTAACGGTGAGTCAGTGGCCCTTCGCACAAAACCCGGAGTCGTCTCAGTCAGCTGCGACGTATAATATCAACGGTAAAAAGAATTGCGGCGTATGTGCTGCGCTTATTCAGGAGACGAGGACCCAGAGTTAAATCACGGTGTGCCTACAGAGATCCACAACCCATGCATCTACAACGCCGCGTTGAAATTGCACAACGCGCTCAGAAAGAGCGAAAAACCCGCTCAATGGCCGCATTCCCGAATGGCAGCATTACGCGGATCCTTAGATGATAGAGGTCGTGGCGGCAGCGGGAATTCACGAGTGATAATCTCACGCGTGACTAATGATATACGTGCCTGGCGATCGCGGTCGTATTGTGCGAGGAAGAGACTCGGACAGTGAAGTTTACGGCTCTATTGAACGTAATGCGAACGCTAGGCGTCCAGATTGAATTTGCTCTGTAATGCAGTCAGTCTTGGCACTGAACCAGATATGAATTCACAAATTCTGGAATATTTAATTAATGCAGTCGTATATTAACCCTTGCGGCTATTCCTAAATTCTTTTTGAGGGGTCTGGTCTCTCGCGCACGAGCTAGCATAAAATAGATTTCGAGAGCAGCGCATTTCACTCAGCTCCATTCCCTTGTCGCGGTAGTCAGAAAGCTCCCCTGGCTATGCCTGAGGACGCTGCTTTCATTCCGGTTGCGGCTGTTGCGTTTCGATAGAGGCGACTTTGAAACCGCCTGTGTACTGAGTAACGTTAGCATTTTAAACACCTGGCAAGTTTAAATTATTTGCCTCTTCCAGTAAGGCCACCCTAAAACCTTATAATATTTCAGAATGTTAAAACGCGCAATTTATTTTTCCGTTTTTGGTCTCAGCGTGACTCACGGGACTGTTTTTTGTACTGTTTCTTTTTTTTTTTCATTCGGTACTGTTTTTTTTTTTTTTTTTTATCAATCGGTATCAGCAACATCATAGACTCGAAGGTTTACACACAAGGCCTGTTCCGGAGTGTCCTATACCTCTTACAATTTCGTGACGTGGAGAATCTACTCCACCAAAAGAAGACCGCAGACCACCCGACGCTATACAAGCCACGACGAAGATGAAGCCTCGTCTCTGCATCGACGGTATAGCTGGTTCAAATGCGACGCGGCCGTCAGCTGGAATATTTATTAAACTCTGTGGGAGCGCGTGGGTAGCTGCAGAAGATACGCGCCTAGTACGCCTTGCTCGTAGTGGTTGCAACTTACAGGACTAAATTTTGGCCCGAGCTGCGGTCGCTCCAACAAAACGCTTCTGGCAGTATATGGCTTTTGATGCGTCTACCTATTTTACCTACCCTCCTCATTTATAGTTTCATAATCTTGCTTCACGTGGCACCTCCGCAAGTTGGCATGGTTTGCGAAGGGTGCCATCTTTCAACTGAAACGGGTAAATTCTCTTGTCGTGCATTATTAATGCAAGTACACTCAATAGTAAGGAAAGAAAGAGAGAATGTGCGAAGCATTTGTGATTTGTTTCGGCACAGACTGGAGAGAAATGACAAGCAAAATCGATGCCTGTGCTGGGCTCCCACAACGTGCTCACTTGACAGGACTCCCTCCGAGACCCTCGCTGGCTATAGGCTCCACACAGACCATCCAGCTATATTACATCGGTGCTCAGACCTGTTATCGATTAACGCTGTTCCGTCCTATTCTTCAAGGCGGCGCTCAAGTGGCTCTTCCCTAGAGACGATAGAGATCACACTGAACAATGCTGAATATTAAATAAAATTACGCATTTTACATAACGATGAATATTGCATATTTAAAAGGGGAGCCCATGTATCGCAGTCATTGGCCGTACGACGACCCATCAAGCTCTATTTTGGTTTGGAGCGGAAACGGGAACTATCGGTAGCTGTCGCATGCATAACACCTCAAGCATGCTAGTGCTTACAAATCTTCCATGCCTCAGCCTTTGCTGCCTTTCATTCAAAGAAACGATTTGTATTTAATTTCCTTAGCACCAGCAAGCATAAAAAGTAATTATTCTTTCAAAAACCTTACGCAGAACTAAGACAACAGATTTGTAAAGAAATGCACGATAACACAGATATCACTAAACTAGAAAGTCAAATACACTAATAATGTGTTGTCCGCTGTGAATCTGGCGCATGCTATATCACGCCTTTCTTCTTCTGTCTTTGAACTGTAACTTCATATAAAAAGCGACTGTCATCGTGCACTCTCCTTACAAGTTGGCGCGCTTACTGAAACGAAAGCGGCAAATGCATGCTTTTACATCTGCTGGCATCTTCTATTTGACCATAGCGTCCCGTGTGCTTTCAAAAGTTTATACTATGCATTTTTTAAAAGAACACTGAAGACAAACCTGAATCTTGCCTGTGTAGATAGGGCACCACGTTTTAGTCGCAAAGATATCACTGTCGCCTTAAACAAAACTATTGTAAGCGCATGCCGAAATAGTTTTGAGCGTATGTCATCACATGAGTGAAGCTTCATTGCCACTCATTTAATGAGCAGTCCGGTTCGGTGTAGACGTCACGAAGCAAAAAATGATGGCGGGAATTTTCGAACATCAAATTCTGACAGCCTTCAATGCGCTTCTAGCCGGAGGACAAAGGTTGACATGTCCCGGAAAAGCCGGAGAATAAGTCTCTGCATGACAGCGCATAGAGCTTGTTTCATCGAAAAGGACGGCGGTCGGTAAAAATAGTGTGGACACTTAAAATTGGGTAGTTACTTGTGCCCTGTCTTTAGGTGCATGATGGGGCAATGTTATTGGCTCCCATTTGCAGGCTACCTTTGTGGTTCATCGTTTGGGTACATGCATGTTCCTTTAATATAAAGTGGACAAATCAGCCGCGCTATCGCGGGCAGTTTTAACGCGGAGCGTCCTTGACAAGAATTGCAGCTAGGGGCATTGAGTGTCCACCTAAAGCACTTATCTTTGTTAAAAATTGTCATATGAACCACATTGCCGTAGCCAAACATGATAACTTTTGCGAAAGACGGCATTATCAGATCCAGTTATGACTGCGCAAAAAAAGAAAATCTTGAGCTAAATGAATTTATTCAGCGCTGCAGATGGAGCGCTTGTCAGGTTTTGGCTTTAGTTTTTCATCCTTTGGCGTAGATGATCACAACATCATTACGTACAGATGTGAATTCAGTGGTGAGGAAGGGGTACACGAATTTGCGTGGGACATAACATCAGCCGAAAAAATAGTAACAACTGCGCTCAGCGTGTTCAATCGCCATTACGCCTCTTAAATATCTGATCCTTGATAGCACAGCGAGAGGACCCCGCCCATGACCAACCCGTCAAAAATGAGCATACTTCTTCACAGGCTAAATTATACAACCACTCTTTTTGAAAGTAATCGCTGATGTCGTGTTGCGTACTGAGCATTTTCTTATTGCCGCTTAACCCTTTATTTTCTCTCCATAATATGTGGTTGACTGTAGAAGTGAATGCCAAAAGATGTCGAAAAGCGCCTTCCGTGGAAGCCACCAATACCTTTTGAGAAAAGGTAACGAAGGGAGGACGCTTTGGAAGAGCTTCTTTAGGCGAAGAAAATGATGCCGCTAACCAAACTATCTGACAAAGCAACACAAAAGTAGAAAACAACAATATAAAACCGCGGAGGTGGATCTCAGGTGCGACTTGGAATTTTCTTTCATCTTACAAATACATAAGAGGATGTGGCGTGTGTGTGTGTGTGTGTGTGTGTGCGTGCGTGCGTGCGTGCGTGCGTGTGTGTGTGTGTGTGTGTGTGTGTGTGTGTGTGTGTGTGTGTGTGTGTGTGTGTGTGTGTGTGTGTGTGTGTGTGTGTGTGTGTGTGTGTGTGTGTGTGTGTGTGTGTGTGTGTGTGTGTGTGTGTGTGTGTGTGTGTGTGTGTGTGTGTGTGTGTGTGTGTGTGTGTGTGTGTGTGTGTGTGTGTGTGTGTGTGTGTGTGTGTGTGTGTGTGTGTGTGTGTGTGTGTGTGTGTGTGTGTGTGTGTGTGTGTGTGTGTGTGTGTGTGTGTGTGTGTGTGTGTGTGTGTGTGTGTGTGTGTGTGTGTGTGTGTGTGTGTGTGTGTGTGTGTGTGTGTGTGTGTGTGTGTGTGTGTGTGTGTGTGTGTGTGTGTGTGTGTGTGTGTGTGTGTTTGCCTCTCATGAGAACTCCCCTAGACGCCTCATATATACCGACCTTATCTAACAATATAGTGAGAGAAGATTGAAGTTTGTTGCTACATACGTATTCAACTAACGTTCTTTAGTTTAGCCAATAGCTTCATTTCCCAGGCAATTTCCGCGCTCGCTCTCAATTTTTCCTGTTAAGGAGAGAGGACAGATAACATAGAGCCATCCTGCAAATACCCCTATGGCCGACGCAATAAAAAAAAAACGGCTTTGTGTGGCGGGTCTTACCGTGTGTGAAGAGCTCTACGAAGTCATTCCGACCGCCTCAGAAAGTAGTCAGCTGTCTGTGATGCTGTAATGTGCGAATCCTTTTGTCAGAATGAATGCAAAACTCAAGCGCCCCATAGATGGAAAGCAAGCTGCGAAGAATTGTCGCTTCCTGGCTGAGCTTGCGTGGAGGCTAAAGGCTGAGGACGTCACGGTAAGCATAACCACATCGTTGTGGCATTCGTAACAAGAGAAGTCTAGATTTTCGGCAAGACAAAGACATGTGAAAGGTCTACGTACGACAAAGAGGTCGGACATGCCATCGTTGCTGGGATTACCCAAACGATTGCTGGAGAAACAGTAGGAGCGCAAGAGTGGCGGAGTTTCTGCAATCCTTGCGGAGCTGCAAGGAATAAGCTCCTGATTCTGTTAACAAAGTTCGGGACCGAATAATGTTGATTTTTCCTTTTTTGCTTTCCTATCTATGAATGCTATTCTAATAATAATAATAATACAATAATTGGTTCACAAGAAGGGAAAGGCGCTGTATCTGTCGCACTTGTTTCTGTGGACACCTGAACCGCGCCATCAGGGAAAGGAGGAAGGTGGGAGTGAAAGTGGAAAGATAGAAGAGGAGCCGTAGTGGAGGGCTACGGAGTAATTTCGACCACCTGGGGATCTTTAACGTGCGCTGACATCACACAGCACACAGACGCCTCTTCGTCTCGCCTCCTTCGAAACGCAGCCGCCGCGGTCGGGATCGAACCCGGGTACTCCGGCACAGTAGTCGGGCGTCTTATCACTGCACCACCCCGGTGGGGCACTGTCTAAGACATATTTTGCTTATGTTGTTTTGATGTTAGTAAAACGCAACCCTGCTCAAAGAGCCAACGCTAATGTATAATATTTGGTAAGCCCCTACAGGAGCCGCGCAGTACATGTTATAATAAAACAGAAAGCAGAGTCGAATAGCATTTTTATGACAGTTCGTGAATTGGGCGCAGCCTTCTAAAAACAACGTGTTGCGCAGTACTTCGCTTAATCTATTTGGCCCAGAAATATCAATCCTCGGGTGTATCTCCGCTCTTCGGGTGTTTCATAAATCTTGGTTTCAAAAACGCAGCCCATGTAGAGTTCATTTAGATAACTGTCCCGACAAACCTTTGAGCTCATTCAGTTGGCGTCTTGGTGGTGGTGAAAAACTTTATTTAGTGGAGCCGCGAAATACTCGTTACAAGGGCTGGGCCGGCTCCTGATCACGGGTGGTGGCCAGCAGGCAGTGCCTGACGGCGACCGCTTCAGCCCAGGCGACCAGTCTCCTTTGTGGAGCCGGTTCTGAGCTGGAGACCGCGATCTCCCAAGCCTCGTTGTCCGTAAGGCGCCATTCGGCCGGTGGTTGAAACTCCGGGCATCTGAACATAATATGTTCGAATGTAGCTCTCGGGGCCTCGCAGAGGGAACATACGGACTGATGAGTAGAGGGGGAGAAGAGTGCCAGTAGTGCTGGGGAGGGAAAGGTGCGGGCTTGAAGGTGTCTCCATGTTATTTGTTGTGGTTTAGTTAAGGAGGGGTGTGGGGGAGGGTAGTGAAGTCTTTCAGACCGGTAGTGTAGTGTAATGTCATTGTAGGTGATCAGCCGATCTCTGACACTGCCTAGGTCCTCGGTATCTGTTGCTCGGTCGACGTATGCTCGAGCAGCAGAATTGGCCGCTTCGTTACCGGGGTTGCCGGAATGGGCTGGTACCCAGACAAGGTCTATGGGTCGGGGTGTTTGAACGTTGGTAGTTAAGATTTTGTGAGAGGCAGCATGTAGCTGGCCTCGGGCGAAATTTTGTATGGCAGTTTTAGAATCGCTGAGGATAAGGGTGGCAGTGGAAGAGACTATCGCGATGGCTATAGCGGATTCTTCCGCTTCTACGGACGTTCGGGTAATGATAGAGGCTGATGTGATGTGTTCGAAGCGGACCATAGAAAAGAGTTGAGGATTTACTGGCCATGCTAGAATGATATTACCAGCATGTCTATTATTGGCCTTAAACAAACAAGACAAATTACACATCATCACATATTAAAAATGCGAGATTTCAGATTTGTGCTATACACGTTTCACGTTCACAGCCAAGTACACGAAAAGAATCAGAGAAGCACTGAACGCAGGTATGCTAGGCATGACGATAATGCATCGTTATTGCGTGACAGAGTAGGAATGCGCCTGACTTGCTTTTGCAATGCACTGAATACATTCTTCTTAACCCAACCAATTGTGCAGGCCTAAATATACTTCGCGAGAATATATGAACGTATTCCGGTCCTCTTACTTTCTTCATTTAACATAATACATCAAGGATCCCGTGTCGCAGAAAAGTCGGCATTGTTAAACCGAGAGCTCAAAATTACGACAAAAAAAAAAATCTAATTCAATTCAGAAACTGGTGAAAGTGTATATGCCCAGTTTGGCAAACTTTTCACAGGGGAGCTTTTGTAATGAGATGAAAGTAAGTTATCTTTACAGGATTTGCCGACGATCACTTTACTTGAACGTAATGCAAAATTTTAGCGCAGCTCATCAGCTGTTTCACCTTTTTCGATAGATTGAGGCAAATATTTTGAGCAAGACATACATGTAAAATTACAGACTATTTTATTTTTCACACATATTCCTTCAAGAAACAAACTTTGTGGTCAGAGAAATGAAGAGAGCAATTAAGTTATCGGGAAGTTGCGGGAGGCAGCGCGTGGGTCCATCGGAATGTTACGCGGCGAAGAGGCTAATGCCACAAGCTGCTGGTGAGAAGAAAGAACCTTCGAAAATCTTAAAAACGCTGTAGACAAAGTTAGCAAGCGTCTCATCGAATTTCTAGCAGTATGTTTTAAAGAAAAATGAGGGTGGGTCAGGCATTCCTCGAAAGCAAAGGGACGATCGGCTAGAGATCCGGGTTATCAAACTAGCTGTATATATGAAAAACTACATCAAAATAAGCTGCTTCTCTCTGTGAGTGTGTGAATTCTCGGTTACTGCACATGTTACCCTGCAGTTCGGTGTGGGCGCTTTACAATCTTTACAATTGTCTTTACAATGTGTACTATGTGTGATCACGTCTTCCACTTGAGCTCTGAAACGTGCCTTTCAAAATTGGTTCACAGGAATGGAAATGCGCAGTATTTGTCACACCTGTTTCTGTGGTCACCTGAATCGCGCTTTAAGGGAAGGAAGGAAGGAAGGTGGGAGTGAAAGTTCACTTCAGCTTTGAAGCGTGCTTTTCAAGCGCTGATCTCAGCGCCTCCGTTTTATAGCGTCGGCGGGCGCTATAAGCTGATGAGTTGCGCTCAAATTTCGCATTCAAAAGTAACATGATCGTCGGCAAATGTTTTTGTTATTATTTTCATTTCTTATTTTATTCTTTTATTCAAATAATTATCGTGCAATATTATTTATCACTATTTGGTATTAAATACATTATCACAATTTATCATCTTCACATACCTAATTAGTGCTTTCATTAGTAATTGGTTTACTAGAAAAAGGTGCAATGTATGTCACACACAATATATTAACAATAGGTTTACAGGAAAGAAAAGGCGCTGTATCTGTCGCGCACATCCTGAAGGCCCGGTTAGACCTCGTGAAATAGCGCATTCGCACTGAGTGTATGTACAAGATGCCATAGCTTCGATGATAATGGTATCTTAAAAGAAAGCTTATATTATTCTCATCAATAAGATAGGAAGGGTCAAGGACTTGATATATAACCGACCGGCCAGCTTATTATTATATATGCTCAAGATATTCACTAAGGTGATCGTTAATTGAATCAGAGCAGCACTAGACTTCAGTCAACCAGTCAGGCTATCTTGAAGGCTGTTCGCAATAGACCAAATAACATACTATCACAAGGTGATAAAAAATGCATGGAATTTACGAGACCCTTATACCGAGAATTCATTGATTTCGATAATATACTAGACTGATTAGGAACTTCGCAGGTAATGCCAAATCAAGCTATAGACGAGCAATATGTGCAAACACCCGAAGATACTTATAGTAGCTTCAAAGCAACCATCTCCCTCTATAGAAGTAAAAAAATTCTAGTAAGGAAAGATACCGAGCAAGGAGACGCAATTTCTCCATTACTATTCATATTCAGAGATTAGTGCTGGGAACAACTAGGAATAACGGTTAAAAGAGAATACTTCAGTAATCTGCGCTTCGCTAATGATATTGCCGCGCTGAGTAGTTCAGACGACGAACTGCGGAATAATTAATGGCATAGACAGGAAAGGCAGAATAGATGATTAATATGCGGAAGACTAAAGTAATTTACAACAGCCTCAGACGGTAAAAACAGCTAACAATAGCTGTAGAGGCGCTAGACGTTGCAAGGGAATACGTCTACTTAGGACAAGTAGCGGACGAAGACGCGAATCACGAAATGAAAATAACTAGAAGAATCAGATTAGGATGGAGAGCGTTCGGCAAGTACTTTCATATTAAGAATGACAGCTTACTGTTATCCCTCGAGAGGGAAGTTTATAACAGTTGCATCGTACCTGTACTCACCTATGGGGCTGAAACGTGGAGGCTAACGAAAATGGCTGTACGTAAGTTGAGAACAACACAGAGATCTATAGAATGCAAAATGGTAGATGTAACGTTAAGAGATAGGAAACGTGCAGAGTGGGTCAGAGAAGTAACTCGAGTTATTAATATCCTAGTTCACATCACTAAAAGAAATTGGCATGGGCTGGGCATGTAGTGGGAAGAGAGGAAATACGATGGTTGAAAAGGGTAACAAATTGGATACCAAGGAAAGGAAAACCTAGCAGGGGACGGCAGAAAGACAGGCTGACAGATGAGGTTAAGAAGCTCGTAGAGGTCAAGTGGATATAGCTAGCACAGGACCGCGTTAATTGGAAGAATCTAGCCGAGTCTTCGCTCTGCAGTAGGTGTAGTCCGGCAGTTGTTCATGATTATACCTTACAGGTAATCACTTATGGAGCAACTTTAAATGTCAAGACGCTTGCCGAATAGATCAAGAAAAAACAAGAGTTGATGTAGTTAATGACATTCTATACGAAGAAATGGGCATGATCCGGTCATATAATGCAAAGGTATGATAATCAGTGCTACTTAAAGGCGATAAACTGAATTCCAAGGGAAGGAAAGAGTAGCAGAGGGCAGAAGAAATTTGAGGTGGGTGGGTGAGAGAGAGAAGCTTGAGGGGATCAAATTGTTGCAACTGGTACGGGACCGGGGATTTAGGTGTTAGGTACGTCACCACAAATTTCCCTAAAAGTTAGACCCCGTGCCCAGATAACCAGGAAAAGACCACCGCTGCCTAGGTTCATGCTTGGCCTGTGCCCAAACGTCTTGCAAAGCAAATTATGACTAAACACCTCTCTGTTCTGGCAGAAAATCCCCACGAATCGAACTTTATATCCATATATATGTGGGCAGATAACAAGAGCAGGCACTTCACTTGGCCGTGGCTGGCAGGGATTCACCCCCCCCCCCCCCCCCCCTAGAGCAGGCCACGATTCGATGTGTAGTCTACAAAGTGCACAGAACGACTCTTCAATTAAAAAGCATTCATTTCTACGTACATGTAGAAAGCCATTGCAAGGCCACTCAACTGCTCTTAGATGTTCAAATAAAGCACAGAACAAATCGGTGTTGAGCAAAATTTCATTTAAATAAGGTCCCAGCAATCATCCTTCTATGGGCAAACCAAGTAGGCACAATTTTCAACTTAATATGACGTGTAAACTTCAGAATCTTGACTATTATTTTTTTCTTTCCTTTTGCATGATTTATTCAAAGCGGTGCGAACATGCAGTATCTCGTCTTTGCCTGGAAACCTCTTTTCTGCAGCAGCTTCTGCACCTGAAGGTTCCCCTTCTCTATAAATATTTGTTCTGTTCACATATTTCTGCGGTCAGGCGGCTTACAGCAGACGCATCTACCTTTCGAATACAAGGCTTTCATCAAACACCGCTTATGGGAATGCACCTTAGCAGGAAATTAAGAAGAAATGGGCATGGGCAGGACATGTAGGGCGAAGAGAGGATAACCGATGGTCGCTTAGGGTAACAAACTGGTTTCCAAGGGAAGGAAAGCGTAGCAGGGGGCGGCAGAAAGTTAGGTGGGCAGATGAGGTAAAGAAGTTTGCAGGGGTCAAGTGGATGCAGCTAGCACATGCCCGGGTTAATTGGAGAAATATGAGAGAGGCCTTTGCCCTGCAGTGGTTATAATCAGGCTGATGATGATAATGATGATGACGGCCGTAGCAGGACGATCCCAATTTGTCGACTGCATGCGAGGAGAAGCACAATGCTCGAAATTCACTTGGCGGGAGTCTCCTGTTATGTGGTTAGTTTTACAGAGTGTAGTAATAATTAGTAATTGATTTACGCAACTGTAAATAATTAGTAATAATTGTTTATCTAGCCAATGTGGTTGGTTTTACAGAGTGCAGTAATAATTAGTAATTATATTTACGCACCTGTAAATAATTAGTAATAATAGTTTACCTAGCCATTGTGGTTGGTTTTACAGAGCGTGGTAATCATTAGTAATTATATTTACGCAACTGTAAATAATTAGTAATAATTGTTTATCTAGCCAATGTTTATCTAGCCAAGGCAGGAAAATCATACACCCTTTCCGAGCTTTACTGACACGCCCAGGTTTCTTCGCAGACCGAACACCAAAAAATAGCCAGGCCTACTTCTGACCTAAAGAAGACGGGTTTATTTAATTACTTTTCACCATCGAGGTAATGCAACAGTAACGGTAATAGTAGGTGGCGGTATGAAGGAACCAAGGGAAAGCGCGAGCGCCTATTGACTGTCGCTATCACTACCGCGAACAGACGGAAGAAATAGTAACTACAAGTGAAAGAAAAATTGCCGATGATTATGTCACTTATTAATGCTGAATTTTAGGGCAGCTCGATAGCTGTTTCACCTTTTCGATAGATTGAGGCAAAGATTTTGAGCAAGACACGTATGTACAATTGCACTCATTCTTTTTTTTTTTAATTTTTCACAGGTATTCTTTCATGAAACACTCCACTAACAGTTCTTGGCTGTCATGAAAGAAGCTTCGTGGTCGGAGAAATGGAGAGCAACTAAGTTATCGGGAGGTTGAGGCAGGCAGCGCGTGGGCCCATAGAAACGTTGCGCGACGAACAGATAGCAGCGACTGACTGACGTCGCTAGCGAGTGATGAGAGCGTGACTCTGCGTTTCGGATTGGGATGCACGCGCTGTGATCCGCCAAAGATTACTTTACTTCCTAATTCGAAATTTGAACGCAGTCATCAGCTGTTCCACTTTTTCTATAGATTGAGGCAACGATTTCGAGCAAGACACAGGCAACGTTTCTTAATTTTTCACACCGATTCCTTCAAGCAACACTCCACTAGCAGTACTTGGCTGTCATGAAAGAAGTTTTGTAGTCGGAGAAATGAAGAGAGGAATAAGTTATCTGGAGGGGTCGGGAGGCGGCGCGTGGGCCCATAGGAACGTAGCGCGACGAACAGATAGCAGCGACTGACTGCATGATGCCGCTGATGCCACTAGCGACTCAAGAGAACGTGACTAGGCATTTCTTGTGATGCACGCACCGTTGTCCACTGATAGCGAGCCAGCGTTTCGGCAACCGGAAAGCACCCTCGCCGCCACGCAGGAAGAGGGCGGGGAGGGGGGGGCATAAGCAGCTGCAATTGGGGGAGTGCGCGCAGCAATCCGATAACACGCGTGGTCGGCGCCACGCAGCAAGAGGGGGGGGGGGGGGGCTGAACTGGGGGGCTGAGAGGGGGCCGATGCTGTCTATGAGGCCGACGCCGACGCCGACGCAAAACCTAGGATCGGGCACCAAAGAGCTGCGCTCAAAAAAGGTAAAATGAATACGTGCATAGGTTTTCCGTAGCGACAATGACGGCTACGTGAGGACCAAGTACTCTCAGCTTAAGAGTCGATCGATTAACTTGCATCAAGTTTCAGCATTCTTCTGTGCCCTCCTAGTCGTTCACATTTCTAATTTACGGAGAGCTAAGACAATAGCAAGTAGGAAACGTTATCGATAAGCCAAACTGGCATCATGTGAATCAAATGGCAGGTGGACGCACGCGTAGTACTATCTATCTGCCAATGCTACAGACCTCAGGTGATTTCCTGAAAGACCGTCCAAACACCTCATCTTCCGCGGTAATTCAATTCCAAACACATATCCAATCATCATTATCGTCATCGGCCTAATCGCACAATGTAGAGCAAAGAGTTCTGATACCACTCCATTACCTCACTACCATACCAAATGCATTCTTCAACGCAATCCCTACAAATTTCCGATATAAACTTGTGTGCCTTTCTTCTCATTCCACCTCATCCATGCTCGCTACCGATATGGGTGCCTTCCGCGACGGTCCTCGTCTCCCCGTAGGTGCGTGTCCGTGTTCCCGCCGCACCGTGAGTGTGCGTAGATCATTTTATATTGATGCTCCCAACCGCTTGGCTGTGTGAAGTTTTGCCCTGCTCTAAATATATTAGTATCTGCTAGCCCCCTTGGTTAGCTTTAGTTGTCGCAACAAGCAGCCATCATTGGTTGTTCCGGGTACTAGCCCGCAACATTGTTAAGTTCCTGAAACCTCCAAGGACTGTATTACTTTCCTTCGCAAACTCTTAAGGCTTCCCTCGAAAGAATACTAAGGATAATAACAATGTTTCAATTCCATCTCACCTCGACGGCTTCCCTGAATCCTTGTGAAATCCCACAACAATCCGCAGCTTGAAAAACAGCAGAAAGTCAAATCTCTTCCTTAAACAAACATCTTTGTTCCACGTCGAGGCTTTTGAGTGCCAGTTTAAGAAAGCGAAACGTTTCTTTTGTCCAACCCCGTCGTGTTGCAGACCAGCGCATGCATTCCTGGAATCGAGCAGTTCTCTGCAGCCATCCTAAAAGCGCAACCGCTGTCAAAACCTCTAGCGCTGCCGCTAAATAAAGACTATAATACAAGCAGCAAGTGAAAGCTTTTTTTGTTTGAACAGTGTCAGAACCGGATGGCCTCTCGTGATGCAGCTTCTGTTTGCCGTTGTGCGGAAATGCGCGTTTTTCATCTACATACGGTGCTACTGCGTTATAATGGTCCACGTGTTCAAAGTGAAGAAAAAAGGAATTTTTGGCTCATCCTACTATTATTGCTATTGCAGCCAAATAATGACGAACAAAACATAGGGAAATAATATTGTAAAGGCGAACAGGTGCTGCAGCGGACCCACAAAAGCACATGAGAATACCCGCAATCTGCTCACAGAAGTACCTGTATAAGCTGGTTGCGGCCTGTTTCCTCTAGTTTATGTGACAACCTCTCACTACGTTCGCCATGGTAATGACGCTCCCTTTGTTATGTGGTGGAAAGAAGAGAACGCAGCAGTACGAGCAACGTGATACGAGCTTTTTTTGGGTCTGCACCATTACGATCCATTGTAATCGTGCTCTACCGCATTGCGGTTTTGCAGCTGCCGATCCCGCAGCCTTACCTACGAAAGCATGCTTTACGCGTGCTGCATATGACAGAAATTGGGCACAAGCTGAAAAAAAAAAAAGAAAAGAAAAGGAAATGATTGCAGCCCCAAGCAAAAAGCTCTTTCACCGTCGCAACAGGACCAGATCCGGGCTGGGCTGAAAAGCGGAGTGCACTTTTGCCATGCGCTGACCATTATCCTTTCAAATAATGGAAAATTTTAAACCCGAAATAAAAATTACCAAATCTATTTATGATTTACAACGTAATGATACTTTTGTCCTTGCTACTGCGTTATAATGGTCAAAGATGATGAGTGAATTAAACTAATTCGTTAGTGTTTTAATGATTTTGAAGCATCTAGGTTCGTGGAAGGATTAGCTAACATACCATCGCACGCAATGCGAAAATCGCTTCATTACTTTTTAGCTACTGAAACGTAAACAGTCGTAAAAGAGAAAAAAGAGTGAAGGTAGATTTCTTTTATTTTCATAATGTGTAACGTTGACCAGCGCTCACATTTTCTGCACCTGACCCTCGCGTCCCCTAAAAAAAAAAACATTCTTTAGTTGCAATAGTGCAGTCACTGTACCGCAATCCTGCAATAAGTAAAGATTAACAAAATACTGAGCGACTAAATATTTCCAGTTATTTAGCACCCTTTTGAGTCTGTAAAATATTTACTGGTGAGGAGGGTTACCTTCCTTATATGAAACAGCTTGGGCCGCTGAGCAAAATATAGAATTGCATATCGCTTTTCCTTCAGGGCCACGCTTAGTCTATTTGTCATGTTGCCTCTATGTATGTAAATCGATCAAATAAGAAAAATTTCTTAACATTTTATTAAATCCTCGTTGGTTGACAGGAAAAAAAAAATACTTCGCAAAAGCACCTTCAGCAGCGGAAAGAAAGTTGGTTTTGCGGTTTGCTTTTGTGGGGTTTAACGTCCCAAATCGACTCAGGCTATGAGAGACGCCGTAGTGGAGGACTCCGGAAATTTCGACCACCTGGGGTTCTTTAACGTGCACTGACATCGCACAGCACACGGGCCGCCAGCGGGCCGCCGCACACGGGCCGCCGCTTTTCGCCGCCAGCGAAAAGCGGCCGCCGAGGCCGGGATTCGATCCCGCGTCCTTGGGAACTGTAGTCGAACGCCGTAACCACTGCGCCACCCCGGCTTTATTTTTTTTCTTTATTGCATGAATTGGTACAAATACATCAGTAAAAGATCGTGGTTGCCATGCCCCTTGGCTGACAACCGTGTCTAATGAACTTTCATTACCACAAGTTCGCCCATCAGACTCAAGACCTCCTCCGCAGCATCTTGCTGCTTCAAATTTTCTTTTAGTTTATACACTTGTTCAACAAAATAATCACACACAGATCGTGCATCGACATCACAGTGTCTATAAGCCATCCTACTCCTCCAAATACTGTGAAGGCCCAATAGCATGATGAGGTCATACTGAAAATCATCATTAACAGTTGTCAAGTACCGAATTCCCCGTGGCGTCAATGGCAGGTCTTTTTTAATTGTCCTTTGTAACACATCCCAGTACAACACCGCATCCCAACAACCCAGGAACACGTGCTCAACTGTTTCAAGTTTCCTACATAGTAGATAGTTCGAGCCCCAAGGTACAAAAAGGCCTTTTCTTCCATCCATGTTTTTAAGGAATAACAGCGCGGAGACGAAGGACAAGGAAGAAGACAACACATCCTTAAAAATATGTACCAAGTAGCTCAACTTTCCGTGTTATTCCATCCATGTTTTGACTGGGAGGGTTCCTGTATGCAATTTAAAAAAGAATATTTTTACACCCGGTGCAACAGTCATGTTTTTAACTCGCTTGAGCACGTCTTTCCCTGGGCCTTCACAGTATAAGGTTCTGTACAATGGAGCTGGGAACAATTATGAAATAAGATCCTTGTACAGTCGCTTAGATGGTACCGTCGCTAAATACTCTACAGAGTACCGTACGCGCAAAAACCTGAACGACCACACCACTTCTCGCAGGAAGCGTGACACAGTGTATCCCCGAGCAAAGCATGAAGAGACTATAAACTCTGGAATTGCACTGGATAGCATGATTTGCATAAAGGTTCTCAGGAATGCATCTTTTTGGTCACGTAGGAAACAAAACCTTAAAACCATCTGCCGCACATATAGATGCATTAGAGACAACCCTCCGTCTTTAACTCGCCGAAAGAGATTATCTCTGCTAATTCGTTCCTATTTGGACGACCAAATGAAGACCGCAAATACACGATGGAACCTTTGTATACTGATTCGAGCACAATACAATACTTGAAGTAAATACATTATTCTTGCCAACAAAAAGGTATTGCATACAGTTGCACGGGCGAAAATAGAGAGGTTTCGTCCCATCCATCCTTTCGACCTTTCCCGTATTTCTTCCGCTTTTTCATTCCAGTAATTCTTATTTTCCCCGTATTTGTCCAAAACGACTCCCAAATAAACTCTGGGCTTTGTAGCCCATCTTACTCCACAGAAAATATCCGGTTCCTCTTCCCATTCCCCATGCCAGACTCCGAGACTTTTCTTTAAATTAACAGCACTACCAGTCTGCCTGCAATATCTTTGTGTGACTTTCAAAGCTTCCGAAACGCTTTCGCGGCCTTCACAAAAAAAGCGCCACATCATCAGCGTATGCCAATTTTTCACTTCACATACTCCCAGCTTAAAACCACGGATGTATTCGTTAGCAGTTACCATTCTACACAATGGTTCCAAATATATAGCAAAGAGGAGAGGAGACAGTGGACATCCCTGCCGCACAGATGCTCTTACATCAATTCTTTTTCATAAGGCGCGTAGAACAACATGCATAAGCCAATTTAACTCCTTTCAATACAACGGCACCAACACCAATATGTTCCAACAAACAGCACAATATTTCATGAGTCACACGATCAAATGCTTTTTCAAAATCAACTTGAACCATGGCCACTCTCCTGTTTAGAGCATCGCAGCACTCGAACACACGCGCTACATGAATATTAATAAATATGCTTCTGGTCTTTATTCCACATGTTTGATGAGGTCCAACAATATCTTTTATAATGTATTGCAATCGCTTAGCTAACATCTTCATCAGAATTTTATAATCAACTTTTGTTAACGTGATCAGTCTATAGCTTGTAACCTTTAAAAGCATGGCTGGCTCATCAGTCTTGGGAACCAAGACCGTATGCGCGTTGCTAAACGACGGTGGCAGATAACCCACATCAAAGCACTCCTTGAAAAGCCTATAGAGCATGATAGATAACTCACTTTTAAGACTCTTGTAAAAGGCCGCACTCAAACAATCTGGTCCCGGGGACTTTCCGACATTCAATTCATCAATGGCTTTTTCTATTTCCTCCACACTTATTTCGTTCTCTAACTCTTCAGTAACTTCTTTGCCTAATATTGGCATCAGAGGCACAAAGTTATCTCTAAACCCTTCTTCACTTGGTGCATTGCTCGAAAACAGCTCACGGTAATGCTCCACGAAGGCGCTCGTAATTCCGTCTTGATCATCATGCCTCTGCCCCGTGTATTCGATAACCGTTATCTCGTTCGCGCGCGCATATCGCTTTTCATCAGCGAGGGCGCGTTTTGTTGGCGTCTCGCCACCCAGCCATTTTTCCGTGCGCGCTCTTATCGCAGCGCCTCTGTACTACTGGGCATCCAAAGCTTCTAGCCTAACTTTGATGCCTTTTATATTATGCATGAACATACCCGGTATTCGTTCTTCTTCACACCCTAAATATTTTAAGAGCTCTTGCAGTTGCTTTTCTTCTTTCTTTTCCTCATACTTGATAATGGAAGAGCGCTCAATTGCATTCATTTTAACCTCCTGTTTAAATCGTTCCCAGGATTCAATACAGCCTGTTTCGCTCTCATAAAAAATATCAATGCTTTCCTCAACGTTTCTTAAAAATAGTTCGTCTTTTGTAAGCCTCACGTTTATTTTCCATACGTCCCAGTTCATTTTTGATTTACACTGCTTCTTTCCGCCCAGCGTGACCGTAACTAAGCAATGGTCACTAAATGACGCTTCACTTCATACTGTTCACAGGTAGGCGAAAACTCCGGCGACACATATATTCTGTCAAGTCGCGCGTGACTACTACCTTGAAAATGTGTGAAATGCACACGTTTCTCACCATTCACCAGGACTGTTACGTCCTCTAAGCTGCACTCATTGAGGACACATTTCAGCAATTCGGCACTTTGGTCTTTTCCGACATTTCTATTCAAACGATCCTTAGAGTCTACAACACAGTTGAAATCTCCCAAAAATATAAGCGCCCGACTGCATTCAAGGAAAGGCACCAACTGCTCAAAAAAGTCGCGCCGTTCTTTTCGTGTCGTTGGTGCATACAGGACCACCACCATCACCGCTCAGGTTTCGTACTTGATGTCGCACACGACGAAACGCCCCCTTGCACAAGTTATTACTTGCTCCACTGCTATGCCTACACTTTTCCTCTGGAAAAGACAGCAACCTGCCGACAAACCGACTGCATGGCTTACGCAAACATTGAAGCGTGGCCGAAAACCAAACACCATATTATCTGTTTGCTGCTCATCCTCAACCTTTGTTTCTTGTATGGCTACGATGTCTAAATCTAGTTCGCTCAACAAACGGTTCAACTGCACTTGCTTCCGTCTCGAGGCGAGCCCTCGGACGTTTAGAGTGCCCACTTTTAGCGGTTTTTTTCAATAAGCCATACTCTAAACCCAGCTAACAAACAATGTCTAAAGGCTCACTGCTTCAGTCTCTCGTCGCGAGTGAGCGACGAGCACCGCAACGAGGTTTTCGATAAGGCTAACTTGCCTTTCTTAGCGCCTTCCACCCCCCACTGCTTTTCTAGTCGACGCAGTTCCCGTTCTGTAGCTAGTACCTTTTCGCAGTCTCGTGGTCTCTTCATGGAGGCGATTGTCATATTCATCGGGGACTCAGCAACGCTGCCTTCCGAAGTGCCTTCCGTTGTTGGCTGATCCGACGACATAGCAGCCTCCGCCCCCTTTCCAGTCGTTTCTGCAGCGGGTTCGCTAACTTGCGTCTTCCCTCCGCCGGTGGTGTGCTCCGGCTGTTGGACAGCAGGTCCCTCTCCGGATCCTGTAGGGGGCAGGGCTCCAGCGCTGTCCAGTTCCTCCAGGTCCATGATCAACTCGCTCCCGTCGTCTTGAGGGGGCACAATACCCGTTGCCACACGGGCATACGTGCGGACGCATCCTTCTCGGTCGGGCCCGAAGATATGACACGAACTACATTTCGGAGTGCGGCAATCACGTCGAATGTGGCCTGTCTTCTTACATCTTTAGCATATTGGTGGCCGTCCAGGCACCACCACTAACACAATCCCTCCGTAAAATTTGTACGTGTAGGGCACATCATCGATCGAAAGCCCCTCTTTGAGCACTATTTTTACTAGCCGAGTTTTCGATTCGGCCGCTTCAAAACCCGGGCTGTTCCACTGCTCATAAGTGACTTCTTTCACATCTTCAAAGTCTTCAAACGCCCTCTGCACCGCTTCACTCAAAACGTAGAAAGGCGCCCAGTGCACCCTGAAAACCAACTCACGCTTGTTCGGGTCAATGACCGCACAGTAGCGTCTCTTCACTTCCAGCACGCCTTCTTTCAGCAGGCGTTCCTTCGCTTCCTCAGTCTTCATCTTCAGCATCCAGATATGGGACATTTGGAAGGGCCTAATGCCAGCCACGTAGGGTAGTACACCGGCCTTTTCCAACGGCTCACGAAAATCCTGTATGCGATAAGGTCGGCCGGCAATATCACAGTGAAGGAAAACCGTTGTCTTCATTGCTTCTCCCGAAGGAAACATAGGTAGAACCATGCGATAGCCCAGTGGTGGGCGTCGTTCGCCGCACCCTCGGCCAGGCATGACCGATAACGAAGCACGCTCAGAGCTTGCCATCACAAGTCCGTCTCTCACGGAAGCCGGAAGTGGGCTACGGAGAAAAGAGAACTCCACTCTTTGAGACGCGTAGTGCGATGCTTGAATGGCTGTGTTGTGCAAGTTCCCTTTTAATGCCGTTAAAAACGAAAATCTGCTTTTCGTAAACGGTAGCTTCCCACAAAGACAACAGTGAGTTCTTAGACAAAACGATCGACATTTCTGGTTTTAAACTTTGTTTCTAAATCCAGTAATTATAAATTACGGGTGAATAAACCATGCACAAAAAAATGCTGCAGGGGCAGGGGAGGCCACTTGACTCTAAGCATGCCCCGCCGGGGTGGTGCAGTGGTAAGACGCCCGACTACTGTGCCGGAGTTCCCGGGATCGAATCCCGGCCTCGGCGGCTGCGTTTCGATGGGGGCGAAACGAAGTGGCGTCCGTGTGCTGTGCGATGTCAGCGCACGTTAAAGATCCCCAGGTGGTCGAAATTACTCCGTAGCCCTCCACTACGGCTCCCCTTTCTCTCTATCCACTTTCACTCCCACCTTCATCCCTTCCCTTACGGCGCGGTTCAGGTGTCCACAGAGCAAGTGTGACAGATACTGCGCCTTTCCCTTCCTATGAACCAACCAACCAACCAACCAACCAACTCTAAGCATCTCTCAATTTGTACGACTACACTTGGATACACCGGCTTTTTGAAAGTTCAGTTTCATTTACCTATACCGCATCGTTAAGCCCTGTTTACTAGAAACATCAGTAGTCCGAAGACGCGATTTTGAGGCACATGATGAGACTGAAAGAAAGTCATAATGTCGATCACGCACAACGTTTCGTTTACAGTTAGGTAAGCGGTCATTTCTGCAAGAAATAATAGTCGGTGGATGGCCAATGCTTTTTACATCTGAGTTAAGGCTTTGGTGCAGACCTTCCTCAAAAGGTTTACGAAATGCACAAACGTGTAACGAGCATGAAGGTTAAAATCTAAGTATTAACACAAATCAAATGATAACTAAATAGAAATAGAGTTACTGGTGAAAAGCCTTTTTGGTGTAAAATATTTTGCTAGATGCGATAATATGCGCCATTATTATGCAGGAAGTTTACGTAAAAGCCACTGGTTGAATACATCACATAGGTCGTTTTTGTAAAGTATAGGAACCACTTGTCTATACACTAGTCCTCAGGAAACCTTCCGGTTAGCTACAAGCCACAAAATATTGTAAGGAAAAACAATAAGAGATGGTTTGAGTTCGCCCAGCAATGTAGTTTCCTGAGAAAGCATCGAATATTACTGCTGTCTGTCAGCATTTAGGGATTTCTGAGCCAATTTCCTTCTATTTCATTTTAGTGGTGAGCCGTCCAAATATCGGTCTATTTTGGGGATAGGTCAAGGATTCGATATGGGTGAACTCAATTTTCAAAATGAGCAAAGTGAATTTGGGGGATGGGGTCCTAAATTGCAGGGGTTGAACGAGTTCGTTAAGTAAACCATCTCTCACTTTTAACGCACCTAAGATGACATTGCGACAGCGATGCGTGTCGCATCGATTGCGCATCGATGGAAGTTGATGAACACGAGAACATGCAATGTGACTGCATATGGTGGCTCATCAGTTAGTTGGCCGACACTACCAACAACAATATGGCAGGGTAACATGCCGGATGTCTGGCTGTGGAGATAGACACGGTAATTAAAAAAGCAGCGGTAATACGAGGTTCCGCACTTGTTTCCCACTATAGATTCCCTGCATCGAATCGGCTACCCATTGCGTTTTTTTTTTTTGGTATTCTTTTATTGTTATGCTGTTCCCATGGCTCTCGCACGCACAAACGTTAGGCGATTTTGCTAGGCTCAAAGTCTCCCGATTCCTACTTTCATGCTATTATTTGGCTAGTGATTCGTCTTACCTCCGAAGGGATGTGCTTGAGTTGTTTTTGGACGTGAAGAAATTTTTGTTTTCTACTTCTGTAACATAGAAGCCACACCGTCACACGAGCTGAGGTTAACTTATGATGGATGTGTTGGTGATGTGTTAGCGCATCGCATGGCTGCAACTAAAATAACATGCTATAAGTATAATTTTTGGGATCCTATATAATGCCAATCTGATTGACAACCACACTATAGTTAGGCCTTTTTGTCGCTAATGTGGTGGCAGAATTAACTAGTCACTTTTATCAAGTTATATATATTTCTTTCTGGCAGCTATAACAACTTGATCTGCGTACATCAAGCGCGAGACTTCTTTTTAGTTGGCTGATGATGCTCCACTGTGAGTGCTGTTTTTCTAGCCGCCTTCTGAGTCAGCACCTCAGATAAATGACATCGCTAGTCATATATAGGGCACCTGCTTTCGAATCTTTTGTTTTGCATGTGAAGAGACTTATTTAGGCAATCGTGACGTATTCTCAAACATAGTGCTCAAACGTCCCTTTGATGAAATTCATAACCGCAAGTTTTAAGCTCTTCAACAAAAAAGGCAGAAACGGTACGTGTGAAGTCGGTGACATGGTGCAGTTTACAGTGTTTTGGTTTGGGAAGGGGATTTGTGTCCATCAAAACGCTTACAAGATGATCTGAAGCGCATTGCTCTGTCGATGCGACGCATTCATGAAAAACATGGGGAACCAAGGCCCAATCTAAATTGAATTCGCGTACAAAATTCGCGAGTTTGCTCATGATCAAATGGCACAAGTCGTGCGCAAGCATTATATCGAAGACAAGATACATGGGCATGTTAAATCGGCAACACGGCTGCAGACTTTCCTAATCACGCCAGGTAAGATTAAGTCATCGAATAGCACTATATTTTTCTCTTTTCAGTTCGGGAGAACCAGATGCGTCATTTTCGAAAACGTCATGCTATATACACCATCACCGATCTTTGACGTAAGCAAGATGCGGTGCCGCGCCAGGCGCGGCAGGCTAGGAAGGCTTACGCACAATGGAATACATGGAACCGAAAGATTTCAAAGCATTTTTCTGAATTTACATTGCGCCTATGATATTTTGATTGGATACAGAGTAACTATGAATATCGCAGAACGTATTTCGAAGGTATGAAACCTGAGTACAGAGGCGGAATACGTTCCAAACACCACAAAAACGAGCAGAGGGGATGCAAGTTGGGAGTGCGGCCTATAGAATTTACACATGCAAATAGGAAACTTATGAAATAATTTTCCGGTTTCGGAGTGCTCTAATAAACACGACAAATGGTTAAAGGTTAGCGACTGTCTTAAACAAAACGTCTCACAAAGTATGGCACCTTAAACAAAACGTCTCACAAAGTATGGCACGCCTTTGTGAAGGCAATAAATGTGCCTTGTAAAGACCGATATACATATGAAAAAAAAAAAAAAAAGACAACCGCTCGGAGCTTCTCGCAATAGCTATAGCATCTCGTGTTGTTCAACAATCTGTCGCGGAGGCTCTATTCCTTCTTAAATACTGCCGCTTGAATGGTACAAAGCTTTAACCTGAAGGCAGTCTGCATAGAACATGATTACCACCTTCGTGCAGCAGCAGACGACCAAAATGTCCTGCCTGCTCCAACAAATATCTTTCGTGGACACCAACGTCGTACGCGCTCGACTAGAGCGTCGTCTGCTCCACCGTCTGTTGCAGAGGATTGTGTCTCTCTTGACATAACGTCTCAGAAGTGCTTTTCCAATGCAGTTTTTTTTTTTCAAGGTTCTACATATTAATCGATCGTTATCAGTAAGCAAATTCAGTTTATATGGTAGCATATCATATTACAAGATAAGTTTGCAGGATTCCGAGAAACACTCAGCGGATAACGACACCGTCGGCGTTTGTACAGTTCCACAACACGTTTATTTAGCAAGTATAGATTACCACCGCAATGACGTAGTATTGTCGCAGCACATTTCTTCATACTTTCGCCGACGTTTAACGAACTGCCACTGCTTATAATGCTCTGTGAAACGAGAAAAATGCTGCGGTAAATTGTGTTTACATGTCTTCTTATATGGCGCGCCCTCCCAACCCGCACCCCCATACGTTTCGCGGTGGTTTCAAAATGCTGCACCTCTTAAATGACGCTGCAAGCTTTCACAATCTCTTCTAGGATTTTTATTGTTTCTCTATAAACACGCACGCACGCACACATACACACACAAACACACACACACAGACGCACACACACACACACGCGCGCACTCACGCACCTACGCCCACAAATCATAGGCGCCACGTGAAATTGGAAAACTGCTTCAAAAACTTTCGCTACCATGCATTCTTGGCCCTAAGCTTACTTTTTACCCCTCGGTCAACGTTCTTGGACACAGTTGGAAAACTGAACTTGCGCTCAGCGCTGCGGAGTGGGCCCAAACAATCACCCCTGTGACGTCAGCGAATCCCAAACAATTGCAGCAACCCCCCACCCTCTCCCCTCCTCCACAGCAGTTGATGGCTAAGGCGGAAATTTGAAATGCTACTAACTCTGTTATTTCAGTGACGCAAGTGAAAATAAGACTGTGTTTGCGTTTTAGACACAGTTTTGTACGCAAATGGAAGCCAGCGCGTCTACTGATGCATCTGAAGCGTATCGTCTCCTGCTTGCCTGCTTGAGATACGTCTGCGAACGCGGTGGCTTTTCATGCGTACAAAAGTGTATTCAGTTTTATTTTCCGTTGCGTTGCTGAAAAAAAAAAAAGGTTAGTGCATTTAAAATTTCCGCCTTCATCCTCCACCGCAGGAGGGGTGGACGGGCGCTGCGGTCGTTTTAAGATTCGCTGACGTCAGAAAGGTGATCGTTTGGACTCGCTGTGCACCGCGCAGTTTTCAAACTGTTTTTTTACCTAAAACATGGCTCCCAGTCTCTTGCGGCGTTGCGAGCACCCCATTTGTTTGTAAACACTAGGTTGGTTTATATGCGAGATAAAGCCGTATCGAGCAGCATCAGTGGGCCGATCACAACCTGTGCCGCCAAGGCGGCCAAGTTATAATGATCTAGAAGATCACTGTAATCAAGTCATTTTCGGCCAGGGGAAGCGGTTTGTTTCTATTTCCCTGCGAGAGACTAGAGCGGTAGTCAAGGATGTCACATGCGCGGGCAAGCTGAGACAACACACCCGCTGTTTACTTTGGAGACCCTTACTACCGCAATTCGCTCACGCTTCCCTGTTAGGTCATCTCTTCGTTGCCTTGAAGAGGGCACGAGGGTGGTCGTTGTCGCCGCGGGTGAAGCGCGTCTACCTGGCACATCTGACTGGCTTTTGATTATTACGTGAAACAGCTTTAATGTTTTTATCTTACATGCGAACTTGTGATGTTGGAAACCCTGTAAACAGCTAAAGATAGATCAGCGTCCTCATAAGAACTGCTTACTGCAAAAGCACGTCTTTTCGTAAGGCTGCAGGCTATACCTGGCTTTTGTCAACCCCGGTTGCTGCTTCTCGACTCGAGCTCCTGTGTTTACGAAGTAGTTTGAATAAGGAAATTAATTGAGAGTCTGGATGTGCTGCAGTGTTTTTTTTTGTTTGTTTTTTTTTTCAATCATCGTGCGTCCAGAATAGTGCTGAAGCAACAGGAGTTCAAGCTACTCAGACTCCTCGGTCACTGCTCGAGCGTTGCAGGATTACCTGCAACGCTCTGCTTATGCTGCTTATGCTTTGCCGCACTTCCCTTGTGGCCTCAAGTACATTTATTTTGACAAATAGGCATTCGTAAATGAAATCTTATTGCATGAAATTGCTTAGTCAATCGGTCGGTCGGTCGTCGTCGGTCGGTTATATGAAGGTTATATGAAAATGAATCATCTGTGGTGTTGGATGTACAAGTGAAGGTGTATTGGATTATATCTGCTTGCGATCGTGTTTTATCAATGAGGTATTATCGTTCTTCTCATTGTCCTAATATGCTTACAATTAAATAAAAAGTTTGTCAAATGTTAATTTTCATCGGTTCTCTCAATGTTAAGCTTGCAATTGCTCCAGAACGTTTTCCTTAGGGCGAAACATTTGCGATCGAAAGTCGATTCGTTTTTTAGTTTACGTCCCTGTTTTAGAATTTCAGGCGTTCGACGTGACTTCAGTAGCTTAAATTTAACTGGTATAGTATTGTGCTTCAAAGGTTCTTCCAAACCGCGAACACATTCAATGGTAACTTGCGTGAGATCAAATTTGTCTTCAATAACATATTGTTAACGACACGTCCCAGTTACAGAGGAGCCTTTCTTCTGCTACAATGCTATAAATAATTATGTTTAACTTCCGGATGCAGTTTTCTAAGTCGTCTACTCTGCTTCTGAGGTTTTGTATTGTGCGATTCATTGATGCGACTTGGCCTTGAGAAAAAAAAAATGTATTTCGGGCTCAGTGCTATGCTCCGTTCAATGTCTATCTCGTCCGTCGTTCTTCTTTTATATCTTCGATACTTGACCCAATTTCTTCCAGTGCTTATCCAAGTTATGCGGTATTGGGACAACTATCTGGATGAATTTTCCAGTCGAGCAATAACACATCATTCAGGTACAGATATTCTCAAACAAAGAAGCAACACATCCGTGCACACGGCAGCACACGTCTATAGGAACGGGCGCATTTCCCATAGCGTATAGTGTTTCCATTGAGTGAGAGCTAGAAGCATTTCATACTTACGTCTTCTGCTTGCGGCCTATCATCACAACTTTTTTTTATAGTTATAACGGCCCCCTTACGTGCACGGACACTGGTGCAGTGGTGTCTACTCCGATGGTTGCTGCCTGTTGACGCCGCTCTTAGAGGGCACGTGCGGTGCCTCTGTTCCATATATCCGACCCAGGGAAAGAAAGTGAAAGTTATCCGAATCTCAGAAGCTTTAGCCCAATAAAAGAGGCAAGATAGATGCCCTTGGTATGAGCGTTCTGCTTTCTCCTTACTGGGTTCCTAAGCCAGATGAAGTTTGCTTCTCTTCGTGTCTGGTGTCCCCGATGTATTTACGACGGAGCGATGACATCTCCGGAGCGCCTACGGGGTGCCCCGCATTTATATTTGTTACGACCTCGTGTGTGCCAAAGCGCGCTTCCGGGTTTTGTTGCTCCCAGGGCGACAGCAGATGTGCTGCTTCGACCAGCGTAATTCTTGCTCACATATCACATGTACAAAGACAAGAGCGGTAAAGAAGCGAGGCACGCGGCGAGACCAGCGCGGTCGACGGGGTTCCTCGGGACGAGGCTTATGTTTCTTTCTCCATCACTACCCCAGAATATAGGGCACTCTTTTTTCGCTTGTAAGAATTCTGAGCTCCCTGTGATCTCCACTGGCCTGTGTCGCCTACTGTAGTTATACTCGCAAAACAGCAATGTCCTGCAGACAAAGATTTTCCTTATTAAGCTGGTGCCTAAAAAGGCGGCTGAGGATTACTTCTAATCAAATCCCAAGGGTCAACTGAGAAAAATACTGTGAAGGCAGACGAAAGACACAACTTCCACTCTAAGTATGTCAGGATAAGTGTGTAGTACAGCTGCATCTCCCGAATTATTGACGATGCCAAGTGTAGGTCAGCATGAATAAGTAGGTGTTGCCGCTTGAAACACAAATTCAAAGCCTGTATAGCAGCCTCACTTGGATGTGTTCATTCCCCTGTGAAATATTTAAAGTCATGATAAGGAACCGCCGTTGAAGACGCTTGTGCATGCAGATTAACAACTTCGTTCTAGAGTCTCGTTGCTGCATTTCACACAAAGCTGGACAGAAAGCAGGTGGCACCATTCATCCAATATGGAAGGGTTGTTCAGTCATGCACCACGACTGTAGGCAACATTTTTTTGTGTCTTTTACAACAAATCCGTACTCTTATAGTTCGTAGTCCCGGCATACATTTTAATGAAAAAAAACAACAACGAAGGAATGATTTCACGTTAACATGTAGGGTAGCGCGGGGAGTTGAGTTGTTGGTTTATGATCACGGTGAGAGCCCTCCACTATGAACTAGGTTGGCAGAAAGGGACTACTTATTCGTTATCATGCCCCCAAGCACAGGCATACGGCTGCAAATATAAGGGAAGGATCTCCTGTGAAACTGTAAATTGCTGCTCCTAGATAGACTTTCGCTTACAAATCCACTACACTTTGGCAGAGTTTCCTAATCCTTACACAACATACAACTCTAATGCATCTCGTTCAGGCAATCATAACGTGTTTAGGCAAATACTGAAAACAGCTTTGTCGCCGACCGAATTAGAGTATCTGTAATTCCGTTTTCGAATCACCCAGTACAAACCCAGTTTAAGTAAATTCGTCACATTTGCTGTTGCCATTTGTGAACCTTTATCAAGCTGCCGTTTTTCGAGCATAATTTACTCGCGGCTTCCTTCGTCGTTGTCATTTAAATATCCTTGTTATTACTAAATTATTGTGTTGCCTTGAAGGGACCGGCCCCTTCGTAAAGTTATGTGCGAATAGTGTGCAATACTATTATCGTTATTATTATTAGATTTTCGGGTAAAGAAACATTCATGCGCGTACCTAGTTGAAGTATTGAAAGGTATGCATGACTTCCTTTGCACATTGTTCTGAAGGTTGCCATGATAGCATAGATATTCTTCTTAAAATCATAATAAAAAACGAGCTTCCTCAACTTCTCTTTCCTCCTCAAGTAAAGTTATTTAACTTCCTCTGTCTTCCTTCATTTGGTTACCTTTTTCACCTCAGTCATTAGCACATGTTTTAACTCATTGACGTGACCATCTTCCGACGGCCGGTGGCAGAGCATTATCGCTATCGATGTGCCACGCCCTATTCGCTTCGCTATATAATCTATGCTTTTCGAAACAAACCTCAGTTAATAGCCATCGCCTTGTGTTTATGCTTATTCGTGTCACTGTGTCCCATCCCTTGCGCTGTTCCTTCCCCGTTACACTTTACTCTCGCCGTTTGTGTCGAGCTTCTCACTATGAGTCTCCCGTTGGACTTGACTGGCTCGTGCCTGTATGTGTGTCAACATTTTATCTCAATATACATTATTATTGCATATTGCTTTTATATATTATATTGTATATAATAAACCTTTCATATATTATATTGTATATAATAAAGCATACTGACGCATCTTAAGAAAATTTTGCTCGCGTGGGATTATGACTACTGATACAATAAGCCACACCATCATATATGCAGCGGCACAAAAAGTTGAACACAAAGAATTGTAAACAATACTTGGTAACGATTCGCAAATCAATTTTTTGTGCCATCCAAAGAAACACAGAGGCTTATAATCTATCCAGGGAGTAAATCGTGTGACGTGTTCGATAATAATGAGACATCTCGTCTTCAAGAGCGTCACAAGACCACATAACAGAATGAAGCGCCATGAAGCCCCGTAACCACGAAAAAATTGGCAATGTAATCCATTATATGAAAAGCGCGAGAAACATTGTCTTTAGCAAGCGTCACATCACGGCCTCGCCTCTGCCATGGCTCAGTCGTTCTGACGCTCGATTGTTTAACCAAAGGGCGTTAGTTCGATCCCGACCAGGCCGGTCGTTTTTCGATGGAGGCGAAAAGCAAGGCTCTCGCGTACTGCGCGGCGGCAGTAAACGTTAAAGAACCCAAGGGGTAGAAACTTCCAGAAAGGCCCTTCACTACAGCTCCGCTCATTCATTGCCCAAGGAGATTTGGGAGGTTAAAAACTATAAACCAAACCGAACCAAACCAGAACTTCATTTCTTGGTAAGCTTACTTCAGGCAGGAGAGCAAACACGACGACTATGAATGTGAACATGAGAGAAATGTCTCTGGTCGGGCAGCAAACTATATAAAAAAAAAAAACGATGCTCCCATCAAGGCTCCCTTGAGAGCAAGCCCAAGATTTCCAGCCTTACTTGGCTCCTTTGGGGTTGATAAGATGGCGACATGAAACCGCGGCTCTTTACCCCGTTAGGATTATCGCTGGAATGCTGTTCTTTTTTGCCTTAAATCTGATACACTAAGAACGAATATAGCCCCCCACAACATTTTCCTTTCAAATATTTTGGGCCTCGCATCAAAACTGAATGACATTTTCTCTTAACTAATATCATTTGCGTTCTACATTCCTTCTGCTCGATTAGGGCTCTGTAGAATTATTTATTTGTACCAGCCGCTGTGACTTAAGGGCTATCGAGCTAGACTGCTGATGTCAAGGTCGTGGGCTTGATCCCGCATTCGAAGATGATACTGCAATGAAAACGCAATGAAAAAAAAAAAACATCATGTATGATGTGCGCTATAAACTGACTTTAAAGATTTTCAGATATCTTACATAAGCCCGATCCGTTCACTGTGCCGTTCCGCATAGCCTATTTTAGGGTGAAATCCTTTCCCGGCTCACAGGCACGTCCGTGTCCCTTCGCCGGGAGTGTCCGCCTCATAAAAGTATAACAAAAATCCGTCTGTACCGTGAATGCTAGTTGAGCGCGCTGACAACTACTCCATGTTGTGGCCTTTCGGCATCGCATTTATTACAATGATACAATATTCTATGCACATGAACCATACATAAAAAAAAAACAATATCAGATCAACACAATGCATAATGAGGCATACCTAGATAACAGAGGTCTAAGGAAATGTAGTGCACATCACCAAGATTGAGTGCCACTCCGGTTTGGACTCGGCCTGTGCATCAATTTTCTTAAATGAACAATCATCCTAGAGAAACTAGCTGTCCTTTTAAGAAACAACGGATTCACAATGTCCGTCTGTCATGCGCGTTTTTCAGAGGCTGTGTATTCCAATACGTATGAACATGTCTGAAGGCTCATCAACAAATGGTAGTGCAGTAAAGCATCGTACAAATGCGGTGCCAAAAACAGTCTATTGGTTTTCAATGTTCTTCGCATAGCATCCCAGAACGGTATTGCATCCTTGCAATCAGTGAAACAATGCTGAATGGTTTCAATGGTTTCTGGAGAATAACAAAGGCGGAAAACTACCGTAGCCACAAAAATGCCTTTTTTTCCTAACCATGTTTTATTGGGCGGATTCTCAGTATCTAGCTTATAAGAAATGGGCTTTGTACACGGCGAGGGGGGGATTTTTTCGCTATTTTGAGTACGTCGTGTCCCGGCAAACCAAATACAAAAAATGGTATATGAGTGCAGAGAACATGAAAATAATACCTGTACAAACCTTTTCACGGCGCAGAAAATGGGAACTAGGGAGAAAAACGAATAAATAGAGATCGAAAAGTCAAGTGCACCAGCCTTGTTATAGATTATCAGTGGTGACGCTCAAGTTCTTGCACCAGCGGAAATGTGCTTTGGTTTAAGCTGATGCCTCATATAATGATATCTTATTCTTTTCCCCTAACTTTCAAGCATCACACCCTACAAAAATTGAATTGCAGCTACTTTTGTAGTGTTGTTTAGAGAACAGCAGTAACTATAATCATATTGGTTTTGCATTGTGCGAATGGTATTGAACGCTTTAAGGTGAAAACAAAACAAAACAAGCGAGAGCAAGGCGAAGGCTGCTGGCGCATCAAGATATGAATGGCGCGCTGAAGGTGAATATAAAAAATTCAATCGTGAATTACCGCATTCACATAATTGGAAAATATTTTCCGACGCTACGCCACCAGGAAAATGGAGCCATTCTTTATGGCCTCTCGCTTTCTTTAGCCCCATATACGTACCTGCCACAAAAATTTTGGCCATTTTTGCTTCTTCATGTTTCGTGCCCAGATACCGAGGGAATACTAAGCAAAATTAATGACCCAAATACAGAATCACTCCAAAATTCGCTCTACTGCACATTCACCGAGGAAAGCTGGGAGCCACTCGCGAAGCGGCAAAGAAGCCCTTATTTTAGTAATTTATTAGTTTCTCCAAGGATTTGTCTTCGTCTGGGCAACGCGATCATCACTGGCGTGGGTTTAAATAAAAATTGTAGTTAAAAAAAAAAGAGAATAAAGGAAATACACATCTCCGCTTGTTTAATTTTGTATCGTTTTGAGAGGCTTTTCCACTGTTTGGAAAAAGCGTGGGCAGCCAACTGGCCAGCACCTGTGCCCTTTCATTCATATCTACGTCCCCTGCAGAAAAATGCTCCTCCCAGGGACCTTCAAAGAAATGTGGGCTGTGAGTCAAAATAGAACTCGCCTCCATATAACCCTGTCCGGTGCCACCTGCGTCCCCCCGTACTTCTCGCCCGCCTTGTCGCCACTGTTAGGCTTACGTTCTTTAGGGGCTGTTACTTTAATTTCACCAGTTATCTCCTTTTCATATTGCATGGCCTGGCTATGACCCTTTCTTCTGGATTTCGGTTACGACATTTTCACGTACCGGTATTGGTAGGCTCAATTTATTCGCCTGCTGATGGGGGCTGTCCTGCACTATTGGCAAGAGAATCACTGAAAGAGGCCCACGTCGTCTCGCTATTCTCATTTAGCCGAATTGGTGCGGACCAGCTTTTGAGCACTGGAAGAACTAGGTGGCGTTATTTTCCGTTTCAGTAAAACGAGCGAGGGCGTCGCACGCACCGAATTGCAGAAAAACTAACGACAATTTCATCAAATCGCGTTTGTTCGCCGTCCAGCTCAACTTCCTTCCTATGTCTTAACATTACATCATTGGTTTTTTTTTTCTTCCCATGGTCTGCTGCGCTTTTGTTAATTTAGGCTCAAGCGTTTTCGTTAGTTCCCATGCTTTAATATCCCATGAAAATGCGCGTAGGGGAATGTTGTATGTGTGGTTTAACATCTCGCACTGATACGGGCTATGAAGGTTGCCATGGTGGAGGGTTACCAGTTAGTTTCAGCCATTTGTGGGTTCTTAAAGCGTAGTGATAGTGTACCACCAACTAGCACCTCTTGCCCTTTGCATCAACTGAAAAGAGGCCCATACGCCGGGTCCTATACGCTTGCACTCAGGCGCAGTAGCCGAGCGCGCTAATCAATGAGCCACCGCCGCCGCGATTCAGTCTAAAGGCATGTTAACGAATGGGTATTCACGACCACAGAGCATTAATTATATACAATCATATCGGCCTTTTTATACCCCCAGTACTCTCATTTTACAGCTCCCTTGTCACTACTTTCACGGGGTGATTGCTTCGCTTAACGATTTTAATGTATCAATTCCTTTTGTCAGCTGCATAAACAGATAACGAACATAACAGATATATTGGCCAGGTAGTTTTCCTATTTACATGAAACGTAAATGACAAAAAGAACTGAAGCGGGAATAACAATTTTAGGTTAACAGCGCAAACAGTGTAATACGGAAACACAGGAGAAAAGAGAAACACACATTGGTTCTGTCGTCCTCTTCTAAGAGGACGACACACCAAGAGCTGTGTTTCCCTCTTCTTCTGTGTTCCCCTTACGTTGTTCGCGCTGTTAACCTGTAATGAATCTGGACCAACAAGCCAAATCTGCTGTTTTGGCGAATAGCAAGACGCGATGCTATAGCCGAGCAAGTCTCAACTACACCACTGTTAATTTAGGCTTAGAAGGCATAAAAACACACTAAAAGTGTGAATCGGCCACCCCATTTGTACCGCCTCTCTGGTAACAAATAATTATTTTTCTTTCACTTTTATAAGCTGTCAATTAAGGTGCGTTAAGTTCAATTTACGCTCCGAAGGGATACAGGCACCAGGCTGTCCAAGTGGAGTATGCTCGCATTAATATAATAATAATAATAATAATAATAATAATAATAATAATAATAATAATAATAATAATAATAATAATAATAATAATAATAATAATAATAATAATAATAATAATAATAATAATTGGTTCATAGGAAGGGAAAGACGCAGTATCTGTCACACTAGCAATGTGGACACCTGAACCGCGCCGTAAGGAAAGGGATGAAGGTGGGAGGGAAAGTGGAAAGAGAAAAAGGGGAGCCGTAGTGGAGGTCTACGGAGTAATTTCGACCACCTGGGGATCTTTAACGCCTACCCATTTTTTGTCCTTGTCAGCGATCAAATTTGCAATTCCATGCCTGAGCAAACAATGTGGTTACATGTCCACGGCTAGTCTTAGATTAAGCGAAGTGTTAGGTACGGGGGGGGGGGGGGGGGGGGGCATTGGAGAGTTTAGTATATTCGACTTCATGTGTCTACCTTGTCACTCTTTCTGTGTGTAGTGTAGTCACAACAAATGTATCGATATATTGTGCGTTCCTTGATGTTACGCATATAATATGTTCGGCAATAAAGTTGTAGATAGGCCTTGTTTTTCCAGTTTTTGCCATTCAACGCTCTCTCGCTGATTTACTTCGGTTCTTTTCTTTGGCAAACCTGGTAATCATGGCGACTACAAACCCCTATCTATCCGTGATAAAATTTCTTAGAACTTTCTTATAGCTTAGCGCAAGCGCGATCGTCATGTCTCTGATTATTTTCAACTCTCTAGTCATCAAAGGGTAAGAACAATTCAAAATAACTAAACTGCAAAATAGGTAATAGAAAATAGCTAACTGTCTAACGATTTGAAAAACTCACTTTCTCCAAAATCAGTACAAAACTCATATCTACACAACAATAAAAATGAAAAATAAACCGGTGGTTTAGCAAAAACCTACAGGTTCATAACAGTGCGTATCGGTGACCTTGCTACAGAGAACCCTTTTCGGGCAAAATTTTGTGAGTCATTTGGTTTTTTTTTAGTGCAGTCACATACTGAAAAGAAGCATAGAAGCTCATTACATATGTAAATTTCAGTGTACTTTTTGACGTGAGCATTTTCATTTGCTTTATGGAGATACTTGTACAGCTTTCTTCTAATATAGTTCCGCAGTGATCGACCTAGTGTTGCTATAGTGTTGTGTTTCTTTAATATTACTGACCGCAAAAGCAATAAAGCGGTTTTCAGCCGATAGTCAACGACTCATGTTTCAAAATAATGTAGCCAATATATCTTCATGGATATAAAATTGTGCTTCATGGATCAGTTCATGAGTCACTGAGCCGTTACCTCCCGTATATTTGTTCATGGAGCAAGCTATACTAGACGGACACCCCCACCAAAAAACGTCTTTCTTTTGCTTTTTGCTTTTGTTTATGGGAGTTTAACGTCCCAAAGCAAAGTAGGCTATTATACGTCGTGGTGGAGGGCTGCGGAAATTATGACCCCTTGGAGTTCTTTAACGTGCCCTGACATCCCGCAGTACACGGGCGCCCTGCATGGGCTTCATCGAAAACCGGTGCCGTTACTTGAATTTGATTCCTCATCTTTGGGTACAGTAGTCGAACGCCATAACCACTGCACCATTGGCTTCTTATTTTCAATAATATTCTCGGGTATTGCGGGGTAGTGCGATGCCATCAAATAGAACTCGTTGTGTTGATGTTACTTTTTTAGAAAAAGAAAAAAGGCTAACCAATGCAGGAACAACGAAATACATCGTGCTTACGACACTTTCCGTGCTTTCTCAATCAATTTATCAGGGAGAATTGCTTTTCGGCTCACCAAAGTAGATATTTCGTCCTTGCTTCCTGCATAACACAGCAGAAGTCACTGAGGCCGGAAAACGTTATATGCGTAAAACGAAAAAAAAAAAAGCAGACTTCGCCTGTTGGCAATAACGCGCTTCGGTTTTTCGTCGTGGTACCGTATCTGCCTGTGCGGACGATGATATTGTAGCGGATTTCACAGCAAGCGTTCCGCTAACAACAATGATAAATGATGCAGCCTCGTCCGGCGTGCGGATGGGAAATCAATATTGGACGGATTGCCCCCGCTTTACTCTTCGCGCATTCCGTGTTCCGACTGTGATGCCTTCGAAAGCAATATCGCCGCGAGTGATGTGGTCGCTTCGCAGATGCGGTGAGCTTTCGACGATTGCTCTTTCTTTCGAGTTCATTTTTTCACCTCTTCGCTTGCTTCTGGTGAGCGCTCCCTTGCCTTCCGTCTAGAATGACAAGGCCAAAAAGGAGTGGACGTTTGAAGCACTTATCATGCTTTTTTGTCGGGCTTTTAAAATGAAAGATGTTACATCGCCTAAGGTGTTGCTTATCATACACAATCCAGGAGAAATCTGTCCCCTTGAAGACTGCAAAGAGCAAAGGCCGGACCACAGCAGCCGGAAACATTGCCACGTGAGGGTGAGTGCGCCGAAGAAGTGAGTATGGTACAGTCAGTGCAGCTGGGGCATAAGGTGGGGGTCGGAAAGGAGGGGGGGCAGAGGGGGCTGGTGCTGAAGAGCAGCGGCGGCCAGTAACATAGCAGGCGAAATATGGCTGCTTTTAGAGAGTTCACCGTCCTGAGACAAGGTGTCACCAGATTTGGCTGAGGCCTAATGGGAAAACCGTACACGCATGCATAAAGGCCACAGCTTCCCAGAGTCGGCCTTCGATGAGGAGTCTAGAAGCACAATCACGCCCAATGGTTTCAGTGCGTTAAGCTTGGACGGCGATGAAGGTTTTAATAGTTTATTGTGCATCGGCGGAGAGCGGGGGAACACTATACCCTCTGGTTAGATGCAACAAAGCATTGAAATCATAATCGAGCTACACATTTCTGCCCAAGCACGAAGCCCCACTTAGCATAGTAAGCTATACAGCTTTTGTCTTTCTCGACGCCCACTACTCGGCGGCAGATTGTGGGAACGTCCTTTTGGAACCTGCTAGACGCATTGAAGCTGTCAACGTTAATTTCCCCCTATCTACCGGCATTCTTTATGGATCCCCATTCGCATAAATGCAACTTTCTACTCGCGCAATTACTAATATCTTAATTTGCGTCCCTATTATCTCATACAGACTAATTAGCATACCGTGATAAATTACCACACAATATGAAAGACCATTCGGCCATAGATACAAAACACAGCTTTGATCAGGCTGCACGAGTGTGCCTGCCCGTTACCTAAGAGTGGCGTGTCTCATTAGGGTTTAAAGGCCTCGTACAGCTCAATTCACGCCTCAAAGAAGAGGCACACGTTTGCCGCACCTCAAACTCTGCAACGTGACATGACCTCGTGACGTCACACAACCAGCCAACCAATCAGTGCCTACCTGTGTCACCAGTCAATTGCGATCAGCCCTGACGCATGCCCTTCACTTTTGGCTTTACAAGCTGGACAAAGCGGTGCCGGAATTTCTACATAAAATAGCCTTCAATGGTATCGCGTTAGTATTCTTTGGCAGCTCATTAAAAAAAAAGAGCAGTTCACTGACCATGACATGAACGGTTAAATGGCACGAAGCCCGTTTTTAAAGGTTAGCCTTCTGTTTGACATTGAAAGAAAGGTTTTGCGGGTCCCTCGCACGCACTTTAGTACACTGTTGTCCAGAAAGGCGAGGTAAGGCTGCCAGTACATGGGTGCAGCAATTAGCATTTCGATCTAAACATTGAGCCTTTGTCTTCTGAAAAGATGTTAAAATAATATAATGGGGAAAAAAGCATAGTGAGGCAATGAAATATGCCAGCTATTTGTTTAAGGAAACCGCACAAGGGCCCGCGCGCTATTAACGAATGGGCGTCAATAAAATAGGCAAACCGGCAATTAATCATTTGTTAAGCTAGGTCAGGAGGAAGGGATGGATTGTACTTCAAAAAGAATAAAACATGCTTAAAACGAGCTCCATGAGATCCCAAAAGAATCAAGAAACAAACTACCTCAACGCGTCAGGCTAATATAGAGTCACGCAGTACAGTGCTGCAAAGTTAGCGGTTTTTCAGTCAAATCATGTGAGTTTTTACAATGTTTAATGAATAAGAATTTTTCTTTTGCTGGAAGCCAGATTTTTAGCGATTTTTAGATATTGTCGGCTTCTTTGTTTGCGAGTTGCGGTGGTCGCAAAATTGTGTTGAAATAGTGTAATTTCTTTAAAAGTTTATTCATTTCTGCAAGCGAGCATTGCTGCGAGCGCGTAAATCACTGAGATGTCAATCTGACGGATGTTGCAAAACATCTGATATGCTTAAATTGATTTATGCGGCATTTTGATGAAGTAGTGAAGCCTACGGCTGCTGGGCATGCGGTTCGGCCGACTGGAGCCCACCAAGCAAATGCAGAAATACAGAAAAGAGCATCTACAGAAGCCTAGGTTTCGAGATGTTCTGTAACCTAATAATACTTGCTGGGTGGCTAGTTGGTGCATGTTCCCTTGATAAGCTGTAACACCAAAACAGGCAACACACAGATAGACACAAACAGGACCGGCAAATAAACGCTATTTCAGTTGTTAAAAATGTCTGGGTTTCAACTAAGATTAAACCGAGTTACCGTGCGAACCGAGTTAGAGGTGCGAAAGCACGGTTAAATTCTTTTGCTCTGAGTTGCTATTTGGTTACACTGTAGGGTGTATGCACATTAGGCAACGTGTTAAAACAAAGTTCGTACACTTCCTCAGCAAGGTGTTCTCATTGTGCTTTAACACGATGTAGATATTTACTCTAGGCAAACAGTTCGTTGTTCTGGTGTTTCGGCCGCGCTCGCTGCCTGTCTTTCCTGCAGTTTCCTCGTAAGGTCTTCTTTACGTTTAGCGACGTATTCGGGATCGGTAGATTCACGTTTACGATGTGTTCTTTCCTGTTCCAACTCAGCCTGCCGGGCACGGCGTACTTCGGCCGAGACAGGAGATGGACCGAGCGTGCGAGCTACTGGAGCTGTGCGTAGTTGAGAGCCAGTATTTGATTTAGTAGCACAATCGCCTCTCTTTTTGTAATAGTTTGTGTGATTTGTTGCTTTGGTGTTTATAAAGCTATTTCGTCTGTCAATTCGAGTTTGTCGTCCTTCTTCTTTCCGCTTCTTTGCCAACTACACGTCGCCTGGCAAATCGAAGTGGACCTCGAAGAGTAGAGGTAAAGGAGAGCAGAAGAAAGAAAAACACATCGAACTGGATTGTACTGAATCGTCGCAAATATTTGCAGTCCACGTTTCATGGGGATATCTGACAGTACTCTTAACAGTTTTAAACAGATCTGCACATATACCTTCTGGGAATAGTATAGTATGGTGCGTCGGAGTATAGAACTTGAAGACTAAGAGCTCCATTTAATAACCATAAACAAAAATTTATTTCGAAAAGGGCGGGTGCAAAGCAAGGCATAAATATTTTATATGACTTAGACCATCAAGGCCTGTAGTTTCCTAGTCATGTAGGATAAAAATGACCGATTCGACCTAGACTAAAGTAGTGAATTCATGAATAACGCCACGCTGCTCAACTTCGAGGTGACCAAATAATTCTTTCAAGCGGCTGAAATCTTACAGTAAAGCGTCGCATATGGTAATCGAAGTGAGCACTAACGATCACATCTGTATCGGATTTCCTAACCTGCTCGAAACGTGCAGTTTATATTTCTTCACTAAATGCGCGGTGATATGGTTTTCCATTAACCATACTTCGTGTTCGCTACCAAATCGGCGCACAACCCCGATACGTTTTGCTAAGTTTCTGAAACAGTGCTTAATATTTTACAAGTCGTCAAGGTACGATTCCGGGGCTATTATTTCCGACTGATTTACTCCATTTCACCAAGACGAGGGTACTTCAGTAATGTCCTCCACGATGACACTTCAGTAAGAAAATTCCCAGCGTCCTATTTAGGTAGATACCGCCTTTCAAAGATTGAGAAATCTGCACGTGTCCACATATCTTTCATAAATGCCACGCCGTCATAAACACCGCGCAGGAAAATGTAATCTCAGACAAGAGAAATTTATTTCCCCAGCTTCCACCATTGTTTCAGTCATGTGTGCTGTCCGAACTGAGCAGACATCCTATATAGCAGTCGCTGAAAATTACCCGCTTCAGCTAATAGCCATTCTGCCACGAAATCGGCACACATATTTGATATAACACTGGCGCGAGGCAAAAGAGACACCCCAGCGAGCGCTATAGAAAAGTGCAGAACCTCGGAAAAAAGCTTCTTAAAAGTGGGGAGAGTTTATCTTTGCGCGCACTA